>NC_053158.1:130915315-130956174 GCF_016835505.1 Polypterus senegalus | reverse complement strand
TAGTATTGTAACGAACAGTTAGTGCAGACTACAGCTGAAGATCTGAAGTGGATGCGAGAGGTTGGTGAGTTGTTTATTAACAGATTTTTGTGATTTTGAGTTTGTATAATTAGTGTAGGTCAGAGGGCTTTTTGCATATCGGCTTATTTTACAATATAAACTTTGAAGTAAACTTAGTAAAGTAAAATAAGATTTTTGGAGGATTTGTTTCCAAATTTTTATCTGAGCAATAAATTCAGTAAGCGTTTTCGCGATTTCAGTTCACACGAACAGGACTTTGTGCTGTGTAATTCACCATACTCTTACAACATTGAGAATGTGCCTGAGAATATCCAAATGGAATTGATTGAACTGCAGTCAGATTCTATTCTGATGGCAAAATACAACAAAGTTGGTGTGCCAGGCTTGTATGCTTACCTGCTACCCTTGTATGTGCAGATCCATAAGTTGGCATCAAGAGTAATGTCTATGTTTGGGAACACTTACCTTTGTGAGCAATTGTTTTCGTTAATGAAAGCTACCAAAACCCCACATTGCTCAAGACTTACTGTTGAGCACCTTTCATCCCTCATAAAAGTTGCAGCTGCACAAGATTTCAAGCCTGATATTGACAAACTGGTTACTAACAAGAGATGCCAAGTGTCGGGACAAAAAAATAAATCTCACACTGTTAGACTCCATATAAGCAATGAATATAATATAATGAATATAATAATATAAGGACCTAGCTAAGAGGCTAAGACTCTAATTGTACGCTATTGTACGGAGATGGTATAGAAATACAGTGGAACCTCGGTTCACGACCATAATTCGTTCCAGAACTTTGGTCGTAAACAGAGTTGGTCGTGAACCGAAGCAGTTTCCCCCCATAGGATTGTATGTAAATACAATTAATCCGTTCCAGACCGTACGAACTATATGTAAATATATGTAAAGATTAAGCACAAATATAGTTAATTACACCATAGAATGCACAGTGTAATAGTAAACTAATGTAAAAACATTGAATAACACTGAGACACAACACCCAGGCTCCCTGCTCGCGCTTTCTCTCTCTCTGTAGCATGCACACACACGCACACAACCCACCCCTCCCCCTCCCTTCCCTGTCAGCAGCAGTGCTTGCGCTCTCTCTGCGCTTGCGCTCTCTAATCTCTTTGTAGCACGCACTCTCTGCGCTTGCTCGCTCATGTTCTCTAATCTCTCTGTAGCACGCACACACACACGCCCTCTGTCAGCAGCATGTGCAGCAGTTTTTTTTAAATGAGTTTTAGGCACAGCGGGAAAAAAAAGGAACATTAGAATAAATCTGAAAAACTAACCAACCACAAGCAACCAAAAAAGTAACAAGACCATGCTATTTTAGCCTTACATTCCGATCGCTGTAAATACTTTTTATAAAAGGAGTTTTAAGCACAGTGGGAAAAAAAGGAACAATAGAACAAATCTAAACTTTAAAAACCAACCACAAGCAAACAAAAAACATTGCAGGAGTTCATGCTAATAGCCTTACAGCCAGATCGCTGTAAACACTTTTTTAAAAATGAGTTTTAAGAACAGCAGAAAAAAAGGAACATTTGAAAAAAGAGAAAAGTAACATTGCAACAAATCGCTATGAACTGAAAATTAACTTTTGAAAAATCCGTAATACAAAAACCACCAAGAAAACTAACCTTGCATGAGTCGAGTCCTGACATGAAGTGTTTTCCTTCAGGTGTTTTCTCTCTTGTGATTTCTTGGGTTTCTGGTGTGTTTAGCTGGTGGGAGTGAAAGCCTCATGCAGCCATTCAAAAAACAAAGTTCTTGTGACCCAACCCTTCATGTTTGCCCTCCACATTACTGGCAGTCTGGCTTTGTTTACATTATGCTGCTTGAACGCACGAGGGTTCTCAGATTAGTAAATGAGTAAACTGGTAAACAGTTTTTCCACCTCTTGTAATTTCTTTCTTTAATTCAATTTCAATTTTCTTCAAAACTTTCTTCTGACCACTCTTCACTTGCTTGAAGCCATAGTTAACTGCAAAAGCACACAAAATACTGTAGAGCACAAAGAGAGTGCAGGTAACGCATGCACGTCTGACTGAGAACAATGAATAGGGCTCTTGCAGGCACGCGGCTCGCTCGCTTTCTCTCTCTCTCTCTCTCTCTCAGCCTGCCTGTGGTGGGGGGATGGTTCGCTTGTACGTACTGCCTGCAGGTAGACAGGCAAATACGTGCAGCGATCTCCTCCTCCCCCCTCCCCAGCAGGCACGTGGCTCGCTTGCGCTCTCTCTCTGTCTCTCTCTCTCTCTCTCTCTTAGCTCAGGCAAAGGAAACTGGCTTGTTCATATACTGAGTGTGTGGTTGTGAACCGAGGCAAAAGTTTGGCGAGCTTTTTGGTCGTGAACCGAGTTGTACGTGAACCGAGACGTTCGTGAACCGAGGTTCCACTGTAAATTGCTTTTCTTTAAACTTTAAGTGTTACTTTTTTTTTTTTTTTTTAAGTTTTCAGTATTGGAAAGAAAGCTACAATAACTTTGTATAATAGTATTTGTTACAGTGCGGCCTGCTGACGCACGTATGGCAGTCGAAGCGGCCCACCAATGGTAGTGAGTTTGACATGTCTGGTCTACAAGTCGATAGACACTGTCTGTAATGCAGATTAAACTGTAACTATCTGGTAGAGTTTTTAAATTCCCTTAAACCACCGGGTCTTCCATACCATAGGCTTACTCTGTGGAAGGGCACACCCATAATGCTCCTTCAGAATTTAAAACCACCAAAACTGTGTAATGGCACTAGACTGCAAGTCAAAGCCCTGCATAAAAATTTAATCGAAACCATTATTTTCACTGGGTGTGCTCAAGGAGAAAAAGTGTTCGTGCCGCGCATTCCTCTAATATCCAATGACCTCCCCTTTGACTTTAAGAGACTGCAATTTCCCCTCAAAGTATGCTTCACCATGACGATAAGTAAGTCTCAGGGCCAAACTTTCAAATACGTTTGTGTAGATTTAAGGGAAGTTTGTTTCTCCCACGGTCATTTTTACGTAGCTTGCTCACGCGTAAATTCGCCCATGAGCCTGGTAATATTAGTGCCGCCCTATACAGAAACAAAAAATATTGTTTATAAGGAAATCCTCTAAAAAGCAATGAAATATTTACACTCCCATGGCGTCAGAAGTTCCACGCGAAGAAAGTCGCGGGCAATAACTATAACTTCATATATATATTTCCGAAAAAAAAGTATATTAAAACAGAGTCATGCGCAGATGAACTCGCGGGTAAAAGCTAGTACCTTATAAAAGGTTTATGTATTTGCACAAGGACATTTTCTTTCTTTCTTTCTTTCATTCTAAGATAAAGAAAGGTTTGAAAGGGCCAGTTATCAAAGTGCACAAGCAAATTCAAGTCTATAAAATGTAAGACACTAAATGATAACATCATTTTTGCAAAGGACAGCAACTTTTGGAGCAAACTTCATCAAACACAAAGGAGCTAATAAGGCTATTTGACAGAAAAGTTACTGCTTCTCTCCACCTCAAATTTAATGTGTTACATGTTTATCTATCTAATACATGTATATTTAATGTGTCTAGGCTACTGAGTTTCACAAAAGACAGGCAGTAAAAGACTAAGCAACAGATGTTTTTGTTTTGGCTCTTAGAGGAACAGTACTTAAGGTTCATTCAGTATCAAAGCCTTCATTTAAATACCCAGCAAAGTGGACCACTCCCTAGTTGTCTCTGTTACTCCAGCTCCACTTCTTAGAATGCTGTTCAAAAGAATGTTTTCCCTGTGGCTGGAGCTGCACCAGGAGATGACACACAGCTTGAATGGTCACTATATATTTAGAGATTTATCTGGGAAAAGCTGTCTCTTTGAATGACTCTTCAGTATAATTTCTTTGTCAACCTTGAAGTTTAGACATATGTTAGAGTAACAAGATTTTCTGTCTGTGACTGTTTGACTGTTTAATATAAATTTACATTTTTTGGTTTCTCCAGCTGTTTTAATCAATTTAAACTGTTTTTGGTGTTCTGCATTGAATAAATTCATATATATTTATATGTGTGTGTGTGTATAAATATATATGCTCATGTGTATATTAAATTATATATATATAAAATTTTTATTGGACAAAAAGTATTTCATGCTGCAGTTGCAGCTGGATGGTTAGAAGTGTGGCTCCCATAGGAGTACCTATTCACTGAGGGAATCGCAGTGAAAGAGAAAGTTAAGCAGGGCCTTTGCCATTAGGTAACCATTGTCAAGCCACAAATGTTCCTCAGTAATGAGTTCCAAAGGCCCCGGTCAGCCCCCTCTAGACCTCTTGTCTTCATGATTAAAACCTGTGAGACAGTTCCAGTCATTTGCAGTCATAGTGTAAGACTCCACAGGGTACAGAAGTTCACAGTGCAAGCTATACTTTATTGTTCTACACTACTGAAATGTTTCTTAAACATTATAACATAAAGTACTTAGATAAATCAAGACAAAATAAACTGTGGTTGATTAACTGATTAATAAAGAGAATATAAATGTAAATGTGCAGTTTGATTTATGGAGGTTAACTGTTCTGGTGAATTTTAAACTGGCTGATTAAACTGTAATAAGACCTAAATAAACATTAATTTGTTTAGTTTTTTTCCCCCCAAACTTTCAACTAAAGCACACTCCTTTATATACGACCTGAACTTTTTTATGGTAAAAATCTAGATTTTTATTTTTGCTAAAGTAGTTAATCTGCATATGCCAATTAATATCAAAGGTTACTGTACATTTAGAATTTGTACTCCACACTATAAAAGGTTTCTACAGTATGTCTTTCGGCTTTAATGTCTGTGCTCTGGACAACTACTATGGTAGTCTATTTAAGGTTTTCTGCAATAATGTAACTGATAAAGAGCTGAAGGAGGTTCCGAAATAGCACTTAAGTTTTGCTTCCTTTAACAATACACTGTGTTAAAGGAAAACTGAACTATTGAGGTATGAAACTTTATCACATCATCAAGGCCACTTCATTCTTATATTATAAGTTAGTAACACACAATAGTTTACATATAACTTAAAATGTATGCAGTGTCAAATTAAAATTGTAACATAAAATTAACATTTATTAGACACACTTCTAGAATTTAGCTGGAACCTCACCCTAATCCTTGCATTCCCTTCCTTTTCTTGTCATCTCCCCCTCCCCCCTTAGTATTTTTCCCTTGTGTTCTCTGATGAGTGACTGGTATCATTTGTCACTTCAGTGGCTTTTGTTTTGTTGTTCTTGGCTTAATTTGACTTGTTTATTTTACCATGCAGTTTAGAGTTATTTAGATTTTTTTGGCCATCTTTTGGGAATTGTTTACTTTTTGGAGTACAGTAATCCCTCCTCGATCGCATTATTGTTATTATTCCAAGATATTTTAAAATGGGAGTTAAGTTATGCATCTGTGCATTTCTGATTAATGTATCTGCATTCAGCAGTTCATTAATCTTAGTAGAGATATTTATATTAATATTCATAAGAGACTGCATGTAATTTAAAGATGGAAACTGTTCATACATTATTTTGGTGTTCTCATTCATTTATGTACTCTCCACTTACAGTCTAGCCTATTTATGTTTGTCCTGTCATATGTTATACTCATAATTTGAAGGAAATAGTTGCAAAGACCAATATGTAAGCAGCATGAAAAAAAGAAGTGGATGCAAGTATAGTTGTCAATACCACCTTGTTTATTGTACATATGTTGAACATATCAAGAAGAAAAGTACAGTGTAACCTCGGTTCATGACCATAATTCGTTCCAAAACTCTGGTCGTAAACCGAGTTGGTCGTGAACCGAAGCATTTTCCCCCCATAGGATTGTATGTAAATACAATTAATCCGTTCCAGACCGTATAAACTGTATGTAAATATATATATATATATATATATATATATATATGTAAAGATTAAGCACAAATATAGTTAATTACACCATAGAATGCACAGTGTAATAGTAAACTAATGTAAAAACATTGAATAACACTGACACAAAACACCCAGGCTCCCTGCTCAGCTACACGAGCAGGCTCGCTTGCACACTCTCTCTCTCTCTCTCTCTAGCACACACCCTCCCCCTCTGTCAGCAGCACACGCTCTCTCTCTCTCTCTCTGAACAGAGGGGAACATTTGAACAAATCCGAACTTTAATTTAAAAATCATACACAAGCAACCAAAAAAGTAACATTGCAGGAGTTCATGCTAATAGCCTTACAGCCTGATCGCTGTAAACACTTTTTAAAATGAGTTTTAAGCACAGGGAGAAAAGCGAACATTTGAAAAAAAGAGAAAACTAACATTGCAACAATTCACGCTACAAACTGAAAAATTAACTTTTGAAGAATCCATAATACATAAACCACCAAGAAAAATATCCTAACATGAGTCGAGTTCTGGCATGAAGTGAGGACGAACTGGGTGGAGAGGAGGGAGAGTCTGGCTCCGCAATGGAGGGATGTTTTCCTTCAGGTGTTTTCTTTCTTGTGATTTCTTGGGTTTCTGGTGTGTTTAGCTTTTTAGCCGGTGGGAGCGAATGCCTCTTGCAGCCATTCCAAAAACAAAGCCCTTGTGACCCAACCCTTCGTGTTTGACCTCCACATTACTGGCAGTCTGGCTTTGTTTACATTGTGCTGCTTGAAAGCACGAGGGTTCTCAGATTGGTAAATGAGTAAACTGGTAAACAGTTTTTCCACCTCTTCCAGCACTTGAAGCCTCTGCCTGGTTAACGCTGTAACTCCTTTTGCAATATCAGCTGCTTTAATAGATTCTTTCTGCTTTAGAGTAGTCGAAATCCTAGATTTTGACTTCTTGCACTCGGTGGCAAGATCAGTAACATGAACGCCACTCTCAAACTTTTCAATAATTTCTTTCTTTACTTCGAATTTAATTTTCTTCAAAACTTTCTTCTCACCACTCTTCACTTGTTTAGAAGCCATAGTTAACTGTAAAAGCACACGAAATACTGTAGAGCACAAAGAGAGTGCAGGTAAAGCACGCACGTCTGACTAAGAACAATGAACAGGGAGCGGCTCTGCTTAAATACAGTAATCGGTGCGTATGAACCAGCCAGACAGGCACACACGTGCAGGCTTGCTCTCTCTCTGTCTCTCAGCAGCAGGCAGGCAGGCACGCACGTGCTTGCACCCTCTCCCCTCTCTCTCAGCAGCAGACAGGCACGCACGTGTACGCACCCTCCCCCTCTCTCTCTCAGCAGCAGGCAGGCACATCTGACCGAGAACAATGCAACACGTGCGGAAATCATCGGCGCACACAAACCAAAAGGGAAACTGGCTTGTTCGTATACCAAGTGTGTGCTTGTGAACCGAGGCAAAAGTTTGGTGAACTTTTTGGTCATGAACCGAGACGTTCGTGAACCGAGGTTTCACTGTATATATTTAATTTCAGCAAGCCTTTTTCAAGCTGTCAAGTATACCAAGCATGGCAAGTAGTGTTACTTTACTTGCATGTTCTAGATCATGTGCTTGATAGTAAGAATTATTTCCTAACCATGCTAATACTCCAGAATTAAATTATAATTGATCTTTGAAAGGGTACTTTATTGACGTATCTACTGGTAAGAAGCGGGAAGTGCAGCCAATTTCATTTACTGTGGCAATTTCCAGACTTTAGATATTGGCTTAATGTTTAAATAGTCAGTGAGGGAAATATTTGTGCACTATGATTTTTAGTATGGTTATGATTTTTAGTCTGTTAGCGTTAGTTTCTTCCAAAAATGTTAATTAAATTTAAATTCATCTAGTTGAAGTAGTGCGTTTGCAATTCCTGAAATTTGCTTGTCTCTTTTAATATTTTTTTAATTAATAAAGTCATTGTTATGATCATAAACAAGTCCTTGTAATAAATACTGAATTTTTTTTTATTATTATTAAGGATCTTAATTGTACTGGTAAATGGTATGATGCCATTGAGCACTAAATTAGTATGTGTCCCTAATATACAAACCCTGCTAAAATAAGCAGGTGAACAATTGAAAACTTTTCACATTATGCTGAAATTTGCACCATGTGCATTTTCTACCTTTCAAGAGTCAGTATATGATGTTTCCAAAGAGAGTCTCTCAAGGTCAGTTCTCAGTTTCCACTAAAGTATACACCATCACCTTAAAAAAAAAGACATGGTATGCAGTAGTAATAATATGAGGTTTATTACAAGTTTAATCAGATGCAAAGACTCAAAATTTGGTGTATTGGCAATCCTAAATTGTCCCTAGTGCGTCTGTGTGTCCTGTGGTGGGCTGGTGCCCTGCCCAAGATTTGTCCCTGCCTTGCACCCTGTGTTGGCTGGGATTGGCTCTAGCAAACCCCTGTGACCCTGTGTTAGGATATAGCGGGTTGGATAATGGATGGATGATTTTCCTTCCTTCCCAACTGCCATTCACAGTTGTTTTAACAATTGGAAAGTATAAAGAAGCACTATAGACAAGACACAGGAATTTGCAAAATGGTAGGCTGGTGTTCTTCTCTCTCATTTTCCAGCAATGTTTGAAAGCTTGGATTTACAAATAAACTGAGATTCTTTCTTGCTGAAAGAAATTGCTTGTTCCTGAAGAAAATTGTATAAAAGAAAATTAAGGGTTACTTTTTCACAAGTTAAATATCCACATTGCATAGATAAACACTTGCTTTTAAAACTATGCAGGTGTAATGGAGTAAAATTTGACTTCATAACATGATTTTGAGTTTTCAAGTTATTCGTTATAAAAGAGTGATATAAATGTAAAATATTTAAAAATTAATTTTCAGATATGGTTAATGTTTTTGAATTAACAATATTTAAAATGTCCTAACTGAACCCTCCAAGGAAGTCAATTGGAGAAGTCTGTCAGTTCTGTAGAGGTCTACATAAATTACAGAGTGTATAACTCACCATCTTCCTAAAACCATGTTGAACATGTAACAAATATGAGTCCAACTAATCAAAAATACATTTTATAAGAAAAGCTTAAGCAAATCCCTGAAAGGGGTGTTCTTTGGTGCCGATTCTCTAAGTGGATGAAGATGAGCTGCTGTGCAGCAAAATATATACATTTTGAAAATGTCTATTTCAAATTATATTTTACAATGTAGCTTGGGAAAACAACAGGCCCTGATGGCTGCTCAGTGGAATTTCATTAAAAACAAAAAAAAATCTAATTACTACTAACATTTATAGAAGTTAGAGACAACAAAATTCTACATCAAACTTTTTGCCAAGCATTAATTACAATATTTTCAAAGAAAAAAATATCTTGGGAAGAGAGAGAGATGAGGATTTTTTTTTTCTAAGAATACATTTGCTTCAGTTGAAGGTTAAATTTCTCTTTTTTTCAGTGTGAGAAAGGCATTTCACCAAAAGGTGATTTTATTAATAACCTTTCTTACTCACCTTAACCAGAGCTGCCAGTAATTGTGGGAGGAGGCTGTAAATATTCACTGTTGTGAATCTGTGTGGTGTTTTTTTTGTTTGTTTGCATTATTTTGCAGTACTAAAGTGAATCCATTTTTCCTCCTTTTGAAGAAAATCAAACCGTTAAATCATCTCCAGTAACTTTCTGATTTTGCAGACCTTTTTAAGTGCCTCTTCAGAGTATTTTCTCCTCAGTAGATGTATATTATACTCACACAGGTGTAGCATACAGTTTCCCCAGTGTGTTACTCTATTACCTGATAGAGACACCAAACTGAATGTGCCTCTGCTGGAGCCATTGTACTTGTATTTGTACTAGCCATTGTACTATAATTGGCCTCTTCAGATTTATTTCTTGGGAATAAGCCAGGCATCAACTCTATTGATTTCTGTATGAAGAAACATCAACTTCAAGCCATTTAACAGTTCAGTTTTATGTGTAGGTTTCAATATTTATTACTGTTATCAGAGTAGCAAGATTTATATGCATTAATTTAACCAAAAATATATGCTAATGATTTCTTCAGTTATAAGTTAAAATAACACATGCTGTAATTGTTTTATAATAAGGCCAATAGAAATAGAAAAAGATTGGTTATTTTGAAAGGAAGACCGCTTTATTCCTTCATTTAAATGTGGCTTGGCACTAATGATAAACATTTCCCTGCCATATATTAAATTATGTTACACCTGACTGGAATGTAAATATGTTGTGTGGCCTTTGACATCCTAGACAAAATATATGCATTAAATATTTCAGTTTAAAGATTTTACTTTTTTTAACCTTTGTTTAAAATATGTCCATTGATAAGTGAGGTTCATATCTCATTATCCAGTAATCTATACCAAATTCAAACTATCTGTTATGTTCAATAGTATGTGGGTAAGGTTATACAGCCAGTCATTTCGATGCTGAAGCAAAGTGTAAACGGTGTGTATTGATTCAATATCATTCATTTAAAGGTATTGCCTTTCAGGAAGCAGACTTTTTAAAATATTTACCACCGTTTAATAAAAGTAAAAGCAGTATCACTCTTCATTCTTGAATTACCACCTTTATTTAGAGTTTAATAATGAAATGTGAACATGCCAATTTAATTTGTGCACTCCAGAAGTGAATTTTATATATATATATATATATATATATATATATATATATATACACACAGTAATCCCTCCTCGATCGCGGGGTTATGCTCCAGAACCCCCAGCGATAGACTAAAAATCATAAGTAGAAACCATATGTTTGTGTAGTTATTTTTATATATTTTAAGCCCTTATAAACTCTCCCACACTGTTAACATTATTAGAGCCCTCTAGACATGAAATAACACACTTTAGTCAAAAGTTTAAACTGTCCTCCATGACAAGACAGAGACGACAGTTCTTTCTCACAATTAAAAGAATTCAAATTGATCTTCTCTTCAGGAGCAGAGAATTTCAGAGGGAGAGAGAGAGAGAGAGCTCGCAAAGAAAAGCAAACAATCAAAAAATCAATACTTGTGCTTTTAAGTTTGCCGGCATTTTTTAGAGGAGCATTAGTATCTTCTAAGCAAAACAGCCCCTCTTCTGTGCAAACAGCCCCTCTGCTCACATCTCCTCTGTCAGGCGCAGAGAACGTCAGAGAGAGAGAGCGAGATCGAGATTAAAGCAACAATCAAAAAATCAATACGTGTGCTTTTAAATATGCCGAGCACCGCAATAAAGCGGCATTTTTTTAGAGGAGCGTCAGTATCTTTTAAGCAAACAGCCTCTGTGCAAACAGCCCTCCATCAGGCGAGAGAATGTCAGAGAGGGTGAGCGAGAGGCAGAGACAAGCAAACAATCGAGCTCCGCTCGGGATGCATATCTTATAGCATTGAGGAGTTTTAGTTAATATGTAATACATGCTCTGATTGGGTAGCTTCTAAGCCATCCGTCAATAGCATCCCTTGTATGAAATCAACAGGGCAAACAAACTGAGGAAGCGTGTAGCATATATTAAAAGACCCACTGTCTGCAGAAATCCGCGAACCAGCGAAAAATCTGTGATATATATTTAGATGTGCTTACATTTAAAATCCATGATAGAGTGAAACCGCTGAAAGTCGGCTTGATATAGCGAGGATTACTGTATATATATATATATATATATATATATATATATATATATATATATATATATATATATATAATATTGTGGTGGATTGCCGGCATGTTACTCCGGCCCTCACCCCCAGGCCGCCAGGAGGAGCCCTCCTGACAGCATGATCATGCCCCGAGTTCCAGCAGGGCATCATGGACTTTGTAGTGTTTTTACACAGCCCTGCTGGATACCTTGGGGGCCACCAGGCGTCACTGTAGGGGGGCTCATAGGCTCGCATGTGCCCTATAACCCGGCAGTACGTCATAGTCATGTGACGGGAAGAAACAACGTGCTCCCGGGGTGAAGAAAAGGACTGTTTGCCTCTGACCCGGAAGGAAAAAGGAATTGTGGACTGATTGGACAGGTGTATAAAAGGATTGTGGGAAGGCCCAGACAGTGAGCTGAGGTGGGAGGTAGGAGGGCGAAGTGTCTGGGCGAGGAGGAGAGAAAATTGTAGTATTTAATTGTTGTTTGTGGTTTATGAGTAGTGTAGAGTGCTTGGTGCACATTGTGATTATAATAAAGAATAGTTTATTATACTCTCACCTGGTGTTCAGAGTGGTACTTGAGGGTGTTGGAGGTGGACCAAGCCTCTATCTGCTACTATATATATATATATATATATATATATAGAGAGAGAGAGAGAGAGAGAGAGAGAGAGAGAGAGAGAGAGAGAGAGAGAGAGAGAGAGAGAGAGAGAGAGAGAGAGAGAGAGAGAGAGAGAGAGAGAGAGAGAGAGAGAGAGAGAGAGAGAGAGAGAGAGATCTGTAGCATATGGATTCTTTCCAAAAAAAAAATACAGCATGGAGCAGCAGTTTGACTCCCTCAACAAATCTGAGATTGGAAATACCTTTTAAATTTAATTCTGTCCAGTTTATGAAATTATTTGAGACAGGTACAACACCCTTTTCTTTATGGGTAAACTCAGCATACAGTAACAGTTTAAGAATTAACAATGATCCCAGTGGGGAAAAATTATTAGCTTGTAAAGTTGCTGTAGTTTATACTTTTAAAATTATAGCTTCAAGAAATGTTTTTGCTTGAAACAAAGGTTTATTATTTATAACATCACCAAAAGCCTCAAAATGCTTATTGGAGTAAACTAATTAATTGGTATAATGATTTTAGATCTAGATGAGGCTGCCCAGCCCAGTATCCATCCTTCCAGACATTGAAAAGCTGAGACCTCCACTTGTTAGATACTGATAATATTCAAATTGTTAATGTGAATGTGTTGTGTGTACCATTGTTCCTTAATGTAGCACAGGTATTTAGAGATTTTAAAACACTGAACTGTAATATTGTAAGACAAATCTGTTCATTGTTTATCTTTGCAAGTAAGTTAGTCATAAATCTCCTTTATTGTCCAGACATATGTGATGTTCTATTAGTTTCAAAATACTTCGCTGATTCATTCCCGTTTTTCTTTTAAATTGAGGCTTTTCTATAGCTGCTTTCATTTATAGGGCCATTAGAATTAAACCCAATCTTGGATTATCAACTAGTCTTTGTGCTGTGTAGCAACTTTTATAATGAGCAATTTCACAAAGTGCTTTGAAAAGCAGATAGCTAGATTACGGGGTGATGTATTGAGAAGTGCAATCAGGTAAAAAAACAAAGAAAGGAAAAGATGGCATCACTAGAAACTGCTTTTATGAGATATAAGTAATGACGTTGCAAAATGTTATTTATTTTTTTCACTTATAATGATCAATATTTAGGTTACATTTTTATTACATTCAATATTCATAAATTTGAGTTTGTGATAAACAAATCACAATAAGAATTCTGTGCCAATATGTATTGTAAATTGCAGATACAGCATCCACATTCTCTGTATATGGATAGGTACAGAAGAAGTTCTTTGTTGCCCTACATATTGAATGCTTTTCAGCTGCTGTCTTTTAAATATGGTACCTCTATTTGGGAGTTTTTGATTGTGGATAAAATCTGGATGCTCTATTTATATTCAGTGAACTAGCAAAATACTTCGCAGCGGAGAAGTAGTGTGTTAAATAAGTTATGAAAAAGAAAAGCAAACATTTTAAAAATAACGTAAGATGATTGTTAATGTAATTGTTTTGTCATTGATATGAGTGTTGTTGTCATATCTATCTATTTATATATATATATATATATTTATATATATATATTTATATATATGTATATATATATATATATATATATATATATATATATATAGCAAAATACCTGATTGGCAGCGAGAAGTAAAAAGAAAAGGAAACATTTTAATAATAACGTAACATGATTGACAATGTAATTGTTTTGTCATTGTCATGAGTGTTGCTGGCATATATATATGTATATATATACACACACAGACACATATATAAACATATATATATATATATATATATGTGCACATCTATACACAGTTATATATACATATACACACATACATATATATATACATATACATATATACACATACTGTATATACACACACATATATACATACTGTATATACACATATACATATCTACATATATACTGTATATACACATATATATACAAATCTATATATATATCTACATATATATATATTAGGGGTGGGACTCGATTAAAAAAATTAATCCAATTAATTAGAGGCTGTGTAAGAATTAATCTTGATTAATCGTATGTAATCGACACGTAAATTTGCCCCAAATCGCAAATGTTTTTTTTTAATTTAAAAGTGTTTTAGTGGGCTTACAGAATCAAATAATAGACATGTACATGAATATTGTAAACTGAAGCTGTTTTAATTTCTGAAAAAAAGCCTTTAAACTGCATTTGAATTCAAAACAGAAACAAAAATATCATCCCTGGTTAAAATTGGGCAGACTTAAAAATAAAGTGGTAGTTTAAGTACTTTAAGTAGATTTTCAGAATAGTATTGTCTTTAAATAATAATAACCAAAATTTCAACATAAAGTGCAGTTTTTCTTCTTAAAAAATAAGTCAGAAACATAAAAGGTAATTTGACCAACTTAATCTTTAAACTCTGAGTAACCTTAGCCAAAATTATTTTGTACATTAGGCTAAAACAGTGTGATCATTGAACATTTTGTAATTAGATGTAATTAGAATTACTAACGGTCACGGAAGTCCAATGATCCCCAGTAAGAGCCACAAAGTCCGCTTTCTGTAATGCATCTAATTTTGCTTGCTTTTCAGTGTGCACAAAACCATGCTTTTATCAAGGCTTCGCGGAAGTCGAAATGATCAGTCGTAGGAACGCGCTTTATTCCGACTCTAACATTTTTGTAGCTGTGATGTGTGCATCAGTGTAATGGATGTACCAGGAAATCATGCATTGACAAAAGTTCCCGTTTGCTTGGAATTGAAAGTGTGATTAAATCGTTATTTTTAACGCGTTATGGAGTACATGCATCAAGCTTCTCAGCTGTGCTTGTGCTAATAAAGGGAAACATTTTAAAAATAACGTAACATGATTCTCGTTAACCTAATATTTTTCATACGTCCCAAACCAAGGAGATCGAAGGTAAAATGAATCGGAAGCGCGTACATACTCAGTGCATCCCTCTCGAATCGAACCTCGAATGTCGGCATTAGAGGCTTAAGACTCTACAATTAGCCACAGCGTGTGGCTTATCTATGCGAAGTATGTATGTAGATCGGGGTATATATATACATTTATATATATACCCGCGTATCACAGTGGAGAAGTAGAAGTTATGAAAAAGAAAAGGGAACATTTTAAAAATAACGTAACATGATTGTCAATATACAGTAATTGTTTTGTGAGTGTTATTGAATGTTGCTGTCATCAAGGATTTGATTATCATTATTTGTTTCAATCAGGGTCGATTTGTATGATGTGTTGTGTTCAAGTTACATTCCGTGTTTGTCAATCGCTGTAAAGATAAGAGGTTTCATTCATCGATTAGTTTCTTACTGCATCAATAAACAGCTCGTCTTCCTCTTTATCTGAGATGTGACAAACTGCATGCACAGGTTTTTTTACACTGTCTTCCTTTAGCGGACATTCACTTTTTCCACCGTGTGCTTTGTTTCGCAGTAGCTGCACTTATGAATATGATTCTATGTATCAGACGCTTCATATTTTTTTGCTGCCTTCTCAATTGTGTAATTCGGTTTTTGTTCAGCACTCTTTGGAACTGTTGCTTTTTGTCTGTGCACTGCGTCAGTTCACGTGAGCCGCTTGGTGTTCTTGCATCGAAGGTTCCCAGCTGTGCTGGTGCCATCTCGTGTAATGTCAGCTAAGACCCGGCACTTAAAAGTTTCTCTCGCAGTTTCAATGAGTTTGTGCCAAACACCACCCTGACCATCTCATCTTCCTCTGCATAAGCACAGTCCTTCACACCTGAATATTTACCGGCAGTGTTTGTATTGGATTGCCGCTGATGGACGGCCTTATATGGGCAGGCACTAAATTACAAACGCTAGTGGCAGCCTGTCTATGAACTTAATTTAATATAAACTTACGGTTCACGCTGTGCTTTGTTTCCGCAGTAGCTGTACTTATGAATATGCTTGTATGCATCATTTGCTTCATAATGTTTTTTTGCCTTCTCAATTGTGAAATGGCGTTTTGTGCTCATCGCTGTTTGGAGTTCTTCCTTGTTCTACGTACTTACGTAGGAGGCGTGATGATGTCACACGAAACTCCGCCCCCACGGCCATCTCCAACTCAACTCCATTACATTATATGTAGAAAAATAGGATCCAGTTATGACCCTTACACGTAGAATTTCGAAATGAAACCTGCCCAACTTTTGTAAGTAAGCTGTAAGGAATAAGCCTGCCAAATTTCAGCCTTCTACCTACACGGGAAGTTGGAGAATTAGTGATGAGTCAGTGAGTGAGTGAGGGCTTTGCCTTTTATTAGTATAGATGTGTTTTCATCTTTTTATGAGAAAATTTTGGTTTGTCTACAGGTAAGTTTGAATAATCTACAGTGTTCCCAGAACATTTCTAGACTCTTTATAGAACTGAGTTTTGTCTATTTCTGCATAAATATGACCTATACACCCACACTCACGCACAACCATGTATCAGTTTTTAAAGAAAATAAGTCTGGGTCTGCATTATCAAAGTCTAATCTTTAACATTCATATTTGTAGAATGTGTCATTCCTCGATCAAAGGAGATTTCTTAGGACCTTAGAAAAAGTTTTTGATGCTCACCAAACTAGGAAATGTTACAAAAAAATAATAATAAAGAAGAAGTGCTCCACCATTCTACTGTCCGGAAAATAGTATACAAATGTAGGAAGCTAAACATCATTTTTTACTCTCCCCAGGAGAGGTTGACCAAAAGAGAACCACTGCTTGATCAAGTCATGTAATATTCCAGGATGTCATGAAGAACGTCAGAGTAATGTGAATTTCCCCTTGGGATTAATAAAGTATCTGTCTATCTATCTAATGTCTAAGGGTCTAATGGCAATTCTTGTTTTGGCTAATGTCATTGTTCATGAGTCCACCATCACAAGATCACTGAACAACAGTGGTGTTCATGGCAGGAGAAAGCCTCTTCCCTTCACGAAGATCATTGCTGCCCATCTACAGCTTTCTAAATACTACACAAATAAGTCAGGAGGCTCCTTGAAGAATGTTCTTTGGTTGTAGGAGTCTAAAATTTAACTTTTTGGCTTGAATGAAAAGTATTATTTTGCATTAAGCAAACACTGCTTTCCAGCATGAGACCATAATGCCATCCATGAATGGAGGTAACAGCTACCATGGTTTAGGCTTTCCTTGCTGCTTTTGGATCAGAATGGCATGCTATCACCAATGGAACTATGAATTCTGAATTTTATCAGCAAATTCAATAGGAAAATGTCAGGATCAGTGAACTAAAGCTTCAAAGATAGTTGGTCATGCAGCAATATAATGACCCTAAACATAAAAGCCATTTTACAAAAGATAGGTTTAAAGTTGAAGAAATAGAAGTTTTGGAATGGCTGAGTCAAAGTCCTGACCTTGATCCTGTAAAAATGTTGTATAAGGACCTGAAGTAAGTGTTTCATGCAAGGAAGCCTGGCAGTATTCTCTGAGTTAAACCAGTTCTGCAAGAACAAATAGGATAAAATTCCCCCCACGCTGATGTGCAGGGCTGATCAATGACAAGGGAAATGTTTAGCTGAAATTTTTGCTGAACAAGGGTGTCACACTGGGTACTGAAGGCAAAGATTTACAAAATTTTTCAGACACAAATATGTAACATTGTATATTTTTTCTCAATAAATAAATGAACAAGTAGATAGGACTTCCATGAAAATTAGATCGTTTTAGGTCATATTTATGCAGAAATCGAGAAAATTTTAAAGCGTTTATTAGCTTTCTAGTACTGTAAATATTCAATGTGTAACTTGGTTTATTAATATATTTGCTTTATATTTAAACTTATGGCTAAAAAATAATTATGTACTCTTCAACTGGAACATTATATAAAACATTGCATATACACTAATTCTTACTAGTTAGTGGATTTCGTATGCTACCTGTATGGTCTTTATCAGCAGAGTTATTAAGCATTGTAATGTTGGTAACATTAAATTATTTGAAATTTATTTAACTGATTGAACATGGCATTAGAACATATACTGAAATTTTTAATAAGAGTGAAAATGTTTTCTGTCATGTACGGTTTGTTAAATGAGCACTCTAGTTGCATATATTTTTTATCCACATAATTAGGTAGATTTAGTTTTCATTTTGGTGGAGCTGGTCACAAATCAGTAATGAGCCTACAAATTATATCTTGTGTTTCCAAGTGTTATGCTAGTGGTCACTACCACAATTAAATACATAATAAGAAAATAATGCTGTTTAATAGGCTTGATGCATTGTGTGGAGCTTTGAAGCAGACTTTCTGAAAACCTTAGTGATTTCTAGCATGACAATAACATAACCTGATTTTTCAAGACAAAAAAAGAAAACATAAATGAAAAGCAAATATGAACTTTTATTTCAAAACAGTTATGCACTTCTAATCCTATACATTGTGAGGAACCGTATTCTAGCATTTTAGCGCAACAGCAATGAAAAATCAGTCCTCCTGAATGATAAATTACTATTTACATAATATAACTGCAAGGGTAAGTAGCAATGAATTTGAACATACAGATGTAGCAAACTTATCAAAATCTGTGATCGAAGGCATGATACAGTATCAAAGTTAATTGGAATGTAGCTTGATTGTAAAAGTTGATTATTTACAAAGAACAACAGTGTTGTTTTTTATTGCATAAAGTATTGTTTTGCCTTTTTAAATTACTTTTCCACATTTTTCCAGGTGACACAAAATGAAGACATATTTTTTTTTAATGCACGTAAAGAAATTATTTACTTGTATTTAACAAAATATTTACTTTGTTTGGCTTTAATTTTGGAACATGTAGAAGACTGAATTTTTGGACTAATTTTTCACAAATATGACAACTGCATTTTTGGGCCATAACAAAAAATTAAATTAAGAACAATTTTAATGTAGCTAAATACTGACCAATAGAAATGTAAAATTTTCTATTTTTTACTGCTGCATTTTTTCTTTTAGTAACAGCATAGCATCTGCAGGGAAGCCAGGTCCCACTTTTAATTCTGTTCTGTCTTGCTTCATGGATTTTCAATGCTCCACTGTCTGTGTGATATTTTTAATCTTCTTTGTGGGCATTCATTTCCATAAAGTTTTGCAAATCCTTGAAATGAATTAGCATAACTATGACTTTTGAGGAGGAGAAATACATTTTTTATATTTGCTACCACAAAAACATCCCTGGCTTAGAATCCCAAACATTTTTCCTATTGTGCATTTCCTACTTGATCAATCTGATTGAATAACACCTGGTTTAAATTTTTTTACTTGAGATTATCCCAAAAGTTTAAAGAATGTTTTATGGCCTTTGACAAGGAAGGATGTATGACTATCGGGTATTAAACAGTGAGTCTTTGTGGTGGCCCCTTTGAAAAGCAGGTAGTCCAGATGCAATTTTGGAAACCTGTTCTTTTGGGTCTGGTGGTCAAAGATTAGTGGTGTCTTCGATAAACAGTGTATAGCCAACCTGAATTTTGGTTTTATGAATATTTTAATTACTCAACATTTACAAAAAGCTGCACATCAAGCAGGTTTCAGTTCCATGAGTGTAAGTATTGACTTTTGGGTTGTGACCAAATGCTATAAGTACAATTTTTTGGGGAAAAAAGCGAGCTGTACAATTTAGTCTTTGCTACGTTTATGAAACATTTAACAGAGAGCAAGTGGTTTAAATATAATTCAAGGCTGAGAATTTCCACTAAAATTTACTTGCAAGAATCAAGGGTTTCTGTGAATTCTGCTGTGATACTTTAAAGAGTAATTATCATTTTGAACTTTGATTCAAATAATTCATCGTCCGTATTTTTGATGTTCGAAAGAGGTTGTTTTCTTAAGGAAATACAGTATATCGAAACATGCAAAAAAGAGAACTTAAACAAGGTTTTATAGATTATGCCTTATTGACAATCAAGAAACTTTTTTATTATCCTAGTGATAACTTCTTTGTGTTTTCTTTTCTTTATGAAGTGGTAATTTAAATTCTAAAGCATTTGTTAACCAAGGTAATACAGACACTTCTCACTTAATGACGGAGTTACATTCCTACAACTAGGTCATTAAGCAAGTTAATCAATAAGAAAGGAGTCCGCCCTTACTAATATTTCAGTCATACTGTACTGGTAGTGGGTTTGTGTCAGCCATCTTTAGATATTGTTTTGATGTCACAAAACAGAGGAAATCAGCTCTAATATACATTACAGAGATTTGCATACTGCAAATACAGTTAATCATTTGTATTCTAAATAATCATCATATTGGCCAACAAATTTTTTCCTTTCCTCCTTTGTCCACACTTGCCGCCTCACAGTTGATACTCCGATTATGCAGGTTGAACATACAACAAAACCGTTGAAACTATCCATGAATTACCATAAATGTTTCCATCAATTCTTTGCCTTTGCACTCCTTCAAAGAATTATTAAAAGGCTCATCTGCCTTTTTTTTTTTGTATCTGGTTATGAAACCGGATCACCAGTAATTTCTCCATTTCATGAAGGAGGCCTTTCTGCATTCTAGTTATTGTGGCTTTAAATCCTGTTGATGTTTTTACTGCCTCTTTCACTTTATCTTTATACTTCAATGTTACAGTTCTGACACTTTAAATTTCTTACCAGCTTCATAGTCATTTCTGATCTTATTTTTCGTTTCAAGATCGATAGCCTGCTGGTGTTTCCTCCAGGTGAAGTCATGCACTTCTTATTCACCGACATCTTGTTCTATGGGGTGCACAATAAACTGCAAATTTATAGATGAAATATGTAGTCTTGGAGATAGCAAACACTAGTGCAGTGAACGCTGACCAACTGTGAGAGCGAGGATGAGACTTAGAGAGGGTGAATCAAGATGAGATGCTTGACGCTGTTTTTGCAACCAAAGTTCTCGTACAGTGTGTAATATCGACTGGTCAGAGTTATAAGTTAGCTAGTTATAAGTCTGTGCGATCATTTAACAGGTTGGTCATTAGGTGAGGAGTGTCTGTACTATATTTATATTTTTGTGTGTGTTACTTAAATTTATTTGATTGTGAATGCTTATGTTATTTTTTTATTATCAACACTTTAGTACTAATCAAAAATTTATTTTATTTTTTTTGCATATGTTTTCTTGGATGATACTTAACTCTGGTTGCAAATGACACACCCAGGTAAGGTCAATTTTTCATCAGAAATAAAGTTAGTGTTTATTTAGATTTAATTGTTAATATACCTACTATGAGCAGTATCTACATTTAAGGAATTTTCAGTTTCATCTAACAAATTATCTAAATAATTAATCATTAGTGTATGGCAATATAGCTCACACCATTTGTACCTGTGGTCTTTTGTCCTTGTATTTTCATATCTTTTCACAAAGAATTTTCTTGCATAGTTCACAACTTAGTTACCATTGCTTTGATGCCCTGTTATAGACTAGATTCATGTTCAGTTACACCAATGAGCCACAATGTTAAAACCACTGACAGATGAAGTGAAAAACATCAAGTTATGATGCCACCTTTCAAAGGGAGATTCTGTATATATTAGGCAGCAAGTGAACACTCAGTCCATCAGTATGATGTGTTGGAAGCAGGAATAATGGGCAAGTACAAGGATCTGAGTGACTTTGACAAGGGTCAAATTGAGATGGCTAGATAACTGGGTCAGAGCATCGACAAAACGGCAGGTCTTATGGGGTGTTGCCAGTATTCAATGGTTAGTACCTAGCAAAAGTGGTACAAGAAAGGGCAACTGGTGAGCTGGGTATGGGAGCCCAAATATTATTTATGCACATGGGGCAGCAATTGATAGCCTGTCTGGTCGGGTACCATAGTAAAGCTATTATAGCACAAATTAGTTATAAACATAATGCTGGCCATGAGAGAAAACTGTCAGAACACACACTGAATCGCAGCTTGTAGTGTATGGTCCTGCATAGCCATAGACTGGTCAGACTGCAAATATTGACTCCCTTTTCATCGCCAAAAGCATTTATATTGGGCATGAGAGCATGAGAACTGGACCATGAAGCAGTAGAAGAAGGTGGCCTGGTTTGATGAATCAAGTTTTCTTTTAGATCATGTGAATGGTTGAGTGGGTGTCATTTAACTGAGGAAGAGACGGCAGCAGAATGCACTATGGGAGGAAGACAAGCCAGCAGAGGCAATGAAATGTTGCTCTGGACAGTGCCCTGCTGGGAAACCTTGGGTTCTGGCATTCATGTAAATGTTGCTTTGACGTGTGCCACTTACCTAAAAACTGTTGAAGACTGCACATATCCCTTTGTGGCAACAGTATTCCCTGATGGAAGTGGCCTCTTTCAGTAGAATAATGCACCCTGCCACACTACAAAATAGTTCAGGAATGGTTTGAATAATGTGAAAAAGTTTCCCCAGATCTCATCCTGATTGCATATCTGTGTGATGTGCTGGAAAAACCAAGTATGATCCTTGGAGGTCCCACCTCACAACTTACAGGACTTAAAGGATCTGCTGTTACCATCTTGGTTCCAGATATTACAGGACACCTTAAGAGGTCTTGTAAAGTTCATGCCTGAATGGGTCAGAGCTGTTGCGGAAGGACGAGAGTGATTTACACAGTATTAGACAGGTGATTTTAAAGCTGTAATTAACCCATGCATACTTCCTGTCATTCTTATTATTTACTATTGTTTCCATGAAATGCTTAATACAGAATAGGTTATAATGGAATGTTCAACCTGCAAATACTTAGCAAAGCCACCTCAATCTCTATGAGTATGTTTTTAGTAAATATATACGTCTGGGAGGGTCCTCGATTCTTTGGGACAAGAGGGATATAGTTTGAAAGACCGCTTGGCCAATCCTCCCAATTTTATATGTTCTTTTTTAAAGAAGTATGTGTTCCTGCTTTTTTCCAGTGTTTGTAAGATCAGCCCCAGTTTGTTACATCTCTAGTGACCCAATCTAAAGCAAGTGGGGGCAAAAAAGTAAATTTAAAATTCCAGCCAGGCCATGGTTCAACCACATAACACTTATCCCAGAGTATCATTAATATTAAGTAGGCCATCCACTCTACTTTGCCCTCTGGTTTTCTATAATAGTTGCTGTCAAGGTTTCTCTCCTATTACTTTGATCTGGTTATAGATATGTTCACTCATGCACCTTCATTATCAAGGAACTCCTTTTCCTTGTGGCTGTTCTCAACTGACTAAAAACTTTGCCATATCCTTTGTCCCGTGATCCTTTCTGTGTATAATAAGCATAACAGTTTAAAATATGAAAGGGTGTCAGCTAAACCCAGCTCATTTAGAATTTAATGAAATGCATTGTGTTCAATGGATGCAGGTAATTTTTATCAAGGTGGCTGCAATAGAAGGTCGTTCAGAAGTAGTTCAGTTAATTCTTAAATGAATCTCAGAATTACATGAAACAGTATTAGAAAATACATCACAATGCAGTATTTATGTACATGAAACATACATCTAATACATGAACATAAACATGAAATAATCAATAAATGTAATAGAAATCAGAAGATCTAACTAACATAAAATAATGGATATTTGTCAGGAAAGAAGAGTAAATGTAAATTCAAATTAATGGCATTTATGAGCAAAATACACTTTTGAAGGGTGCATGGTCCTTTTGGAACAAACAAGATTGGATTTGACTGACTTAGATGACCTATCCACACCTCCAAAACTCTCTCTGGTCAGGGAACAATTATCATATGTCAAATTGTAAACCAGGTTTGGATCCTGCCTTGTGCTCATTGTTGCTGATAATAGACTTCATTTTCCCCTTCTCCCTGAACTGGATTACCAGATTACAAAATGAATTTATGGATGGATAGGCGTATAGAAAGAAATTCATAACTATAGTAATATATGACATGCTGTTACTATGGTAATGACTCTTTAAGCCTGAGGTTCATATTCAGTCTAATACAATGTATAAAGGTTAGTAACTAGTAAACTTCAGCATGTGTGGATTGGTAGTGTCAAATCCACACTGACCCTCAGTGCAGGCACTGCACTGGGCAGGGTGCTGAGACCTTTTCTATACATGTTGTTCACCTATGACTGTCTTTTGCCGCACTCCAGTTCAGGCATTACATTTGTTGATGACAACACCATCATAGGCCTTATCACTA
This sequence comes from Polypterus senegalus, assembly GCF_016835505.1. NCBI lineage: Eukaryota > Metazoa > Chordata > Cladistia > Polypteriformes > Polypteridae > Polypterus > Polypterus senegalus. The sequence continues at coordinate 130,931,934 of NC_053158.1, read as the reverse complement.
GCAGCAACTTACTGAGAAAAGGCTTACCTGCTGAACGAGTGGTGCCAGGACACCAATCTAAACCTTAATGATAGACTTTAGGAAGCAGAAGACAGGCCTCATCCAGAAACAATAAGGAGTTGCCAAAAGGCAAGTCCCAATACATAATCTAAAAAGAGAATACTAATACACCAGGCAGTAAAAGATCAAAATCAGAAAGTGCAACAAACAAACACAGTACTTCTAGAGATTCCAAATGAACTGCAGTATACCTCATAAGAGCTCTCTCAGGTCTGACCCAAATAGCTCGGGAGTGGAGATATCGGAGTGCGTGCGTCTCTTGGGATACCGCCCACAAAATACAAACAACACAGAAGAACATCCATTCACACATAGAAACATAATATTTGTACATTTAATTATTTAAAAAGTAAGATCAGAGTAAAACACTTTGTGTAAGAAAATAAAGAAAAAAACAATAAACTTTATCAATTAAAACATTAAATACTACACATAAGACCATACAGAATATTTCTTACACCCAAATGCCTTCTGTTCAGGCAATATATATATATATAATATATAACAAAAACCTTACTGCCTTAGATAAACAGTATTATTGAAGACTTCGGCCATTCTACGTAGTTTCTTTCCTCAATCATTCCTTCTTGCAGATGATGCAGGACCATGGGCACTTACACCAGTAGATGCAGGAACAGTTTCTAGCCACAGATTGCAAGTTTACTGATTAGCCAATCATAATGACAAATTTTAAAACTTAAAAATACTCTATATGCATCAGTTAATGAAGTAGATACTTTGAACTGTTTTTGTTTGTTGTCAGAGATCAGAATAAAGGTATATACTGTATTACAACAACCATAAAGTTGTGGGTTGGTGGCTGCATTATTTATTTTACAGCTGAAACTGCCAGCTGCCAGTTTTAGTACTGGAGATCCCAAGTTCTTGCATGTTAGCGTTATCTATTTGCTCCCCCTCTTACACATTCTGCACTGGCTTCTTTCATGACACAGTGCTAACCCTGACAATTGTGCAGCATTTCTTTTTTCCAGCTTTATAGTTGTTTTAGTTACTGAGGGTGATGTTTTCTTTTTTTTCCATGCTGTGTAAATAAATAAGCAGTCAAATAGTATTTTTGCATTCAACAGTACACACAATAACTATTACTTGTAGAGAGGTTGCATAATGACTTCCGCAGCGCCCCTGCACACAGGAATTTGTGCATTTAACATATTGCATTTATGCTAAGTTCTTTACAAAGAAGCTTCATTCATAGAGAATTTGTTAGCTGACATATTACTTGTATATGTATATGTTTGTGTTTACATATATGAATAAATTCTAGCAAATTTGTAATGTAAAATAATTGTGTGTATATACTCAGAAAAAATGTCCATAGTACGTAGAATTAACTGATTCAGACACTGCAGCCTATTAAAATTCCAAATTGCTTGAAAGGGCTGAAGACTTTAAGGGGAGGAGAGAAAATGTTAACATAAACATCTGGAAATTTGCTAAAAAAATGTTTGTAATGCAGTTAAAATCTGCATTAAAGTCCATAAATCAAGTATTTGCAAAAATTATTCATCGAGATGTCTGCGTCCAGGTATATATTATGAAATAGTTTTGTACCTCAAGGTAGACTTCAGCAGCTACAATACTATCATTGTTGTGCATTTTCTTTTAGTGTGTTTTTTTAATATATATATATATATATATATATATATATATATATATATATATATATATACACACACACACACACAGTGGTGTGAAAACTATTTGCCCCCTTCCTGATTTCTTAGTCTTTTGCATGTTTGTCACACAAAATGTTTCTGATCATCAAACACATTTAACCATTAGTCAAATATAACACAAGTAAACACAAAATGCAGTTTTTAAATGATGGTTTTTATTATTTAGGGACAGAAAAAAATCCAAACCTACATGGCCCTGTGTGAAAAAGTAATTGCCCCCTGAGCCTGATAACTGGTTGGGCCACCCTTAGCAGCAATAACTGCAATTAAGTGTTTGCGATAACTTGCAATGAGTCTTTTACAGCTCTGGAGGAATTTTGGCCCACTTATCTTTGCAGAATTGTTGTAATTCAGCTTTATTTGAGGGTTTTCTAGCATGAACCGCCTTTTTAAGGTCATGCCATAGCATCTCAATTGGATTCAGGTCAGGACTTTGACTAGGCCACTCCAAAGTCTTCATTTTGTTTTTCTTCAGCCATTCAGAGGTGGATTTGCTGGTCATATATATATATATATATATATATAGCGCACCTGAGATTTTTCTTCTTTTTTTGTTCGGTCTTTCAAGAAAGTTGACAGTGTTGATGGTGCAATTCACTGACAACATCTTTTTTTTCTTCTTTTTTGCCAGAATCGAGAGCCCCAAAAAAAATTTTTTCTAATATGAACTGTTGTTGTTTTTTCGTATCTGCGATTTCTATAGGAGGGTGACAATGAGTTCAATTCCAATGGATGTTTTTCAAATGTTGACAAGCAATAAGCAAAGGGTATCAAACAGCAAAAAAACAGTACGAGGAAAGTTCGAAGAAAGAAAAAAAAATATATTTTTTTTTGGGGATCATTGTGCACGATTGAGCTACAACCACAGAACTAACTGCTCTGTGGATGTTTCATTCAGGCATTTCAAGGTCTTTTGGACACTTTGTTGTAATAAAATTATTTGCTGAATGTATTTTGTAGTAACGTGATTTCTATAGACTCATGTCATATGGGGAAACTGTTGGGACCATAACAATACTAAGTTGTAATGAAAATTTCATTGTAAAGATATTCATTGTAACAGAATTTTACCTGTAGTTGTAAGAAGTGAGAAGAGAATTGGATCATTTATTAGAAAAGAAATAGGGGTGTATTCACTGTTTTTAATGTATATGTAACTTGTTTGTGCTATTTTTAAAATATAGTACCATTAAAATTGGATCACAGTTGGTGTCTTGGGATTGAATATATTTAACTACAAAAGTATCAGAACCACACACACTTTAATCATAGCAATAGAGTAGAAGCTCAGGAAAGCTGTATGTTTGCAGGGACTCCTTTTATCTAAGGAGTTGTCTGTTACAGACTTGCAATAATGCATATGATTTTCATATGCAACATAAATACTATCAACCCTTTGTTAAAGTTTTGTTACAATGTTGTATGTGACTATTGGACCTAGAGAGCCCCTAATCTAAAGTTACATGTACTAATAAACCCTTCATTCAGTTTGTCTCACTCAGAGCAAATACAGACACACCTTCCATGGCAATTTACCACAGGGAAGAAAATACTTTGTTTTGCACAAAATAATAATTTTAATAATAATTCCCATAATGCAGTGCTTTTGAATCTTGCCAAATGAATGAGGCTGAGAGGCATGTCTTCAATTGAAAATCACAAAATTATGGGAATGTCTACTTTGTTTGCTGATTTTTCAAGAAGTAACAATATATGTTTGCAAAAATGCATGCATTTTACATGTTTTAAGCATTTGACTAGGTAACAGATATGTGAATTGTGTGACATGAGTAACATGATTTTTTTTCTTTTTTCTGTGCACTGATCACAGATTCTACTATATTATAAAATGTTTTTGTCTTTTTCTGCATGAAAACACAAGATTAAATTTTTTTCTTGACTATCAATACAAATTACATGTGGTAAGTTACATTTAAAAAAAAAAAAGAACTTTTGGAGTTTTCCTTTGAAGCAATGAAGCTCTTATCTTCTGCCTCTTTACAGTACATGTGATAATTTATGTTAATCTTTATAAATGCTGCAGTATTTAATCTAAGTGCTATGATATTTAGTGATCTTGATATTGACAATATATTTGTGTCCTTTAAACTATTATGTTCTAAATTTAATTGTCCAGCAGCAATCAATTTCTTTAATATTCCATTCAGAACCTTTGTCAAAAGCACCCTACCCAACTTTCCTCATGTTTCATCTAACCTTCTGGCGATACTAGTAAGTTTATGTAAAGATACAGACAGCATCTCTACAGTATCTCAGGGCTCCCCAATTCCAGTCCTAGAGGACACCAATGGCTGCAGGTTTTCATTCTAACCCTTTTCTTAATTAGTGACCAGTTTTTGCTGCTAATTAACTTCTTTTGAATTCATTTTAATTGACTTGTTTTTTAAGATTTGTTCCCCTAAATTTCTACATCTTTCCACTGAATTTCTTCATTTTTTTTCCTTAAATGGCACCAAAACAGAAATGAAATGTGAAGTGAGTGAGACAAAAGAAGACCAGCTAAGTCAGGGCCTCAAACTCCAACCAATTTCACTCCAACCAGTGGCTTAATTAGGTGCTGATTCTTGCCGTTACCTGAAACCATTCTTTAATTCTATGGCTTGTTGTTGCTCTCATTGTGCAATAGAATACATTTCCGAAATTGTTTATTTTCTCTTTTCTAATAGCACTGTTACAGTGTTTTGTGGACCTGGGCAGATAAGCATTCCTGAGACCTTCACCTTTCTTTATTTTCAAATATTATATGGTAGACACAGTTTGCTGGTCATGTTTTGGTTAATTTTATATCATTGTTTGGCAGGCAATTAAGGAAAAAGAAACAATTAAGGGGTCAGTGTCTTCAAGAGCATGTCAATTAAATTTAATTCAAAAGAATTTAATTACCAGCACAAACAGGTCACTAACTAAGAAAAGAGCTAGAATGAAAACCTGTAGCCACTGGAGTTAGGGACCGCTGATCTAAACACATTTCAAGGAATTTACTCCTTAATGATCATGGGCAGCTGTGGAAAAGTAATGGAAATTAGTCATTTTTTTTATCAGCTAAGAGTTACTACTCCTTCAAATTCTTAAATGTTTCGATGTATTTATTGTAGGAACTTCCGCTCTACATTTTATAAGAAGTTATTATTTCATCTTCTGTCCAGACAAAGATGTCTGTTTAGTTTGATGTACAGGTAGGAGGTAAATCTAGACTGAGATTTTTGTAATGGTATTTTTTATAATAGAGAGCAGAGTAATTGCTTCCTTTCATTAATTACTCTTAGAATAATAGAAAGACAGTGTCAAGATAGTTAATTTTGTCCCTATATGTAGATCTTTTTATATATCCCATCAGTTTCCATTGTATTCGTGTTCATATGTCTAATGGCCTTACTTATTTTAATAAATGTTGAAGGTGACCCAACCTGGGCTTGAACTGAATTGTGAGGGAATGACAGCAATCTGTTCCACTCACAGTCTTTATTGAAGAGATCTTCTATGTTTTCCTTTTAGTTTATTTTGATTCCCTGTGATCATAATTTTTAACCATCAGTGTTTTTGAAAATTGAGTGCCTAGTCCATAAGTTAACTTGGTGACACTGAAAAAGCCATATATTTGTTGGTGTGAAAGATGTTTTATTTCTTTGGTACTTTGTACTTTGGTTTCTCACCAACTATTCTTAACATCATAGATTTTCTTCTGAAACTCAACTTTGGTTGATTGGCTCAATCTTAGAGAGTCGGGAGTGATCATTCAATCAGATAAAGTCCACATGGCTGATCCCAAGATAATCTTCTTCAAACTAATCATGGTGTTTTTTGGTAGAAAGCCTAAGTGTCTCTTTACATAAGCTGACATTTTTGCACTTGAGGACCTTCCTAACAGTAATAACATTTCCTTCTGTGCTTTGTTCAAATGTGCAGGTTTTCCTGCATTGGCAGATGACTTCTCATTTGGTAGATCTTTGAGACATTAGTCTGATCTTTCATCAGTATTATTGCAGTTTTATCATCTTTTTGGGAGCAACATCATATACCTAATATAAGAAATAAGAGGTTTTTCTTTCAAAAGTACTGAGAGCAACTAGTTATGATGTAGCACTAAGGTAGCGTTTTGAAAATGATCGTTGAACACTTGATTGATACTGAAATGTTTTTCAGACACTTAAACTGAAATTACATGTATCTTTATAGAACATAATCTACTTAGATTTATTTGGAATAAGGCTGGAAATGATTTCTTAAACATAAAATCATTCAAGAGGAATGAGGAGGTTATCAGACAAGGAAGGGTCACTTTACTTCAAGACAAAGCAGTGATTCAACTCTAGTGAGTTGTTATATATTTTTAGTTTTTTTAGGTTAGGTCACTTTATTAAATTGAGATATTTCTTTAACACCTTAATCTTTTGAGAAGATGTATCACTCTTGTCCATCTTATTTGGCTAAACTGATAATCTGCTTTAGCAAATTAATTCAGAAGTCTTTGCAAGTATCCACTTCAAGTGGTCTTTAACACACACTTGCATTAGTCTGAACAGATTTTATGCTTTATACTCATTTGTATATAAAGCAGTGTTTTATCTGTATGAAGCCCCAGAGAGAACATTGGTAGAAAACAAGTAGTAAATTATGGGAGCAATTTAAAATTCTTGGAGATGTTTTAATGTAAATTTTCCCTCAGATTATAGTAGTTCATTTGTGAATTTAATTAAAACATTCCCTCGATTTGGTTAATTCGCATAAACTTTTTAATGAAAATGTTCTCTCGATTTAGTTCATTCATGTGTATGATTTGATTAAAATGTCCTCATGAATTCTCTACTGCTTGCAGCTGGACTCTGTATAGTCTTGTTGTTGTATGCGGATAGAGACACTCTGATAGGGCTAATTTTGATTTGGGAGCAAGTCATGGCAGCATTGTAGCAACTCTTGCCTTAAGTGCAACACTCTGAGCAAGCGATACCAGCAAAGGATTTTCGTGGCTAATGATCTCTACCAACAATGTTATACCAACACTGAAGAAGTTATTTTTGTGATCAGTTGCATGGTTCCAGAAGACTACATATCTGTTTTAGGATGTACACAAATTGTATTGAGCCATTTCAGAACCTTTTTTCTACGTTGAATCCACTATAGGGTCAACCTGGCCTTATGCATTAGATATTTATCATGGTTAAAAGTCCAAAGCCTTTCTCCCTAAAGTGGTTCTCTGATAACCTGCAGCATTCATTTTGCTGCGAATTTTGACAATGTACCCTATGAAGCTAAAAAACAGTGCAGTCCGTAAGTAAAGTTTTTGTTATCCTAAATTTCCTACATACTGGAGAACGTTTTAGGTTATGGGGGAGTTTCCCAAAGAATCATTGTGCATTGTTCATTGTCACAATTACAGAGAGTTTTTAAAGTGATGTTAAGGTGATCATTTTGCTGTCTTGCTTTTGATGCCTCTTTAGTCCTTGTGTTGAATGACAACCGGAACAGATTCCATATGAGCCAGTATTGAATTACCTTCCTCACGTGTCATTTTGACAGTTCTTTTGCCATATTTTTGTATACAATACCAAGTGCAGCAGGGTTCTGCAAAACACAAGCATATACAAGGGAACATTTTAATTAGAACATCAGCACAAATAATTTACTATTTCCATGATTTATAAAATTTCCTACCCATGTCCTTCTTGGGGCTCCACAATATTTGTAGTCAGCTAGTTGTCATCAAGTAATTATTTCATATTTTCCTTTCATGAATCTGTTGAATTGTATATATTCATGACTTTGTGATTTCTGAGGGATAGTGGAGCTGAACAAATTTTACACAGGATATTGCTTTTGTTCTCCTCAGTTTAGATTCTGATGCAACCATATACAAAGTGGAATGGAATTACAAAGAGTGCTTCTAATACTTTTTTTCATAATGAAATGTACAATTTGAGCATAAATGATTTTGATTTATATTGTATGGTTTGCAATACAGCAGGATTAATATTTTATTAAGTTCAAGTTCAAAGTTTATTGTCATGTGCACAGTTAGGAAATGCTTTTCCCTATACAATAAAATTCTTTCCTTGTTGTTCACACCAAATGACAAAACCAATGTATAAAGATAAACATAAATAATAAGTAGCAGATAGATAATAAGTAATAGAGGCAGCATAAAGTATAAAACCAGAATAGAAGTATAACGTGTAATTGTGCAGGTAGGTGTGTGATGGACAAGTCAAATACAGTTGTGTGAGGTAAATAAAATGAGGTGAACCATGGTTGTAAATTCCAGTCAGTTATTTAGGAGTCTAATGGCCTTGGGAAAGAGAGAGTTCTTTAGCCTGTAAGTTCTACATTTCATACTTTTATACCTCTTGCCTGAGCCTTCTCCTTTTTCATTTTGCTTGAAAATGTTGAATGTTCTTTTATATAAAACACCTATATTCTTTATGGAATGTGTTGCTTTATGTTTAGTATTGTTTTTACTTTATATCAAGTATAGTGGAAGTACACTAACATGTTTTGGTACAATGCCATTCTGTCTCAAGGAGCCTTAACCACAAGGCAGGACCTAGGACAGGACAACATTCTGTTACAGAGCACATTGACACAAAGCAACACTCAGATATAAAGGGATAATTTAAAATCACCAGTTAACCTAACCTGCAAATCTTTTGTTTTAGGAAGATACAAATGAGGATCCAACGTAAATCCCATAAATACATGGAGAGAACATGCAAAAAAATATAAATATCCACTATATTAGAATTACATCCACAATACTGCCCTTCATTTGTTACATTTGTTTAGTAAAAGTCTAGTCTGAGGGTCTGTGTATTGCAGTATTTATTTCCCTTATGAGTTATGTCTCACGCTTGCATAGGTGACATTTTTATTATCTAAATGTTATTTAATGCAGTATATTTATACTTTTATCTTTGTCATTTTCAGTTATCGCTCTATAACATTGATCATTTTATTCACTGCTTGGGCCTTGTGTGCTGCTACTATAAGTACTACATGTAGCACATGAGATCAGTTTAGAATCAATTGCTTGCTGAGGTCTATGGCTCCTACTAAGTAAGCATTGTTTGACAAACATCTTGGGGTAGCTGTTTGATGTGAATAAATGAAAAAGATAACGTCTTTAATTCTTTTTTGAATATATATGTGTGTATCCATGTGTAAGTGTATACAGTATATATGTATATATATGTGTGTATATATACTGTATGTGTATATATATATATATATATATATACTGTGTATATATATATATATATATATATATATATATATATATATATAATATAGAGAGAGAGAGAGAGATATTTTGGAGCTCTTTTAAGCCCCTACCCAACTTTGCTGCACACCAAAGGCTCCTGGAGTTGTTGATGCCAGTGCTGGGGGTACGCAAACTGACACAACAGGTAGAAGGTGCTATCGTAGGAATTCCACAACTGAGATCAAACACAGGTGCTTTTGCTGTAATCAACCAGGGCATCAGGCTCGAGAGTGCCACCTCCTGCCTGCTCAGTTCATGGATTTTGATCTGGCCCGGGTATGCAGTCACAGGTTTTCCCCAGCGTAATGAAGAAAGACAATTTTAAGGTCTCTATTAAGTTGGCCAGACACATAATCCTGGCCCTGTTGGACTCTGGTAGTGACCTCTACGTAGTCTGCCGTGACTTGCTCCAGCTGATTACCTATACAAAGATGGACCAGGTGAACACTTGCTGTGTTCATTGAGATGTTAAAAAATATGAGACTATTTTACTCATTCTGAAATTTATAGGGGGAGCTTTAAAGTTTGGACTGCCATATCAGATATTTCACCCTGGCCTCTTTTAATTGGGATAAGGAATGTCCTCTTCCCATGCATCCTAGCCACCTGCAGAACACCTCTGCCTATAGTAGACAGAGAGGGACTCACTGCTAACAAGGTCAGTCAAGAAGCCAACTTAGAGATTGAACCTGATTTGTCCATTGAGGTAGGGGATGACTCCTCACATGAGAGTACGGGAAAACTGGATGCCTGTGCGTATCAGGAGCTCACACCTTCAATTCCATGAGCCAGAGAGCAGCTACAGGCCCCAGAGAAACAATAACTGGAGAAGAGTCGGGTGCTGCATTGAGCTCAAGGTAAGCGGGGGACTGATAGTTCGACTGAGTTTGCATGCCTACAATCGGCCAACAGCAGTTTAGAGTTAATTTAAACAAGCACATGTCGAAAATAACTCTTACTATATGGAGCATGAAGGCCCGAATTTCAAAACCTCACACTTTTTGATTAAAAATGGTTTCTTATACAGGGTGATTTGTGATTGTATAGGGTAAGGGTGGATTGAGCAGTTGGTGGTCCCGAGTGGGCATAGAGAGACAGTTTTAAAAATTGCTCACACCCATGTCTTGGGGGTTCGTCTCGGCATGGAGAAGACAAGGGATCGCATTTCAAAATGCTTTTATTAGCTGAATATGGTCCGAGCAATTTACTGATGCATACTTTGGATGACCCTTTTGAGAGGGTTGGGTTAGATATTGTTGGTCCACTTCCAAAGAGTAAGAATGGTTACAAGTACATGTTTGTGTTGGGTGATTATGCAACAAGGCACTCTGAGGTGGCCATTCTGTGGAAGGCCAATGTCCAAGCTGTTGCTAAGGGTTTATCAGAGGTATTTATGCATATTGGCATTCATCACAAGATTTTAACTGACCAGGGTATGCCCATCACTTCCTGCATCAAGAAGCAACTGTGTGAAAACCTTGTATTCAAACAGTTGAACACCACCGTTTATCACCCGGAGACAAACAATGAACACCCTGATGTGGGGAACATTCTAACATGGCAACTGACCTGTCCCCATCACTGCTTGTTTGCTGCTTCTGTGTGTATTGAAATGGTAACTCCTGTTTGAATACATACCTTGACTGTTCCTATTTTGATTGGAGTAAAGTTGTTTTTTTTTAGTTTTTTTTTAAGTTTTGAGACTCTGAGTCTTCTCTAGGGTGCAAGACAGTGGCTCACACCTCACAATACACACACACACACTACAGCCCAACCTCCCTTTAATTGGTCCACAGGTATTTTCCAATACTTACAAAACTCTATCCCTGAGATTTATTTATAGTTAAGAGCAAATGCTTAAAGTGTTGGAAATTGTTGTATATGCAAGATGAAAGGAAATCAACTTGTTGAAGTATCACTAACTTAATACATGAAAGGAATATAACTGTTGTATGTTCACCAGTCATGATTTTGCCATCAGTTGAATGTTTGTGCAGTTTTTCAATTTGTAAGCTTGTGCCATTACAGAAGCCTTAATATGTCATGTCGACTGCTAACACGAAACTGAACTATTACTGTTCTTGGCAGAGCTGATGTATATAAAGTACTAGCTGCCTCCTTCAGCTCCTCCCACATAGTAGTGAAACATGACAAACTTTAAAAATCAATATTGATTAGTGCACATTAAATTTGTTGCATTCATCAGAGAGTATCATTGTTATATTCTCTTATTGAAGATGAAAAAAAAGATGCATAGACATGACATACGGTTTTGAAGAAAAATGAGCATTGCATGAAAACTTAACATGAAAACATTGCACGAGTTTGCTAACCTTTTTATTTATATAGAGTAGATATTTATATGGTATACTTATTAGATGCTGACATACCATGAATATGGAGAGTTTTATCTAACCAATACCTAACATCAGTTGGTTTTCTTTTCCCTTTAAAACTTTTTATTGTTTTTAAATTGTGCTCTCTTTTATCTTCATATGTAGTTGTAATGACAGTTATTGTTTTATATAATACTAGCCAACCCACGGCGTACCATACACCACATAATCAGGCTGATTTTGTAATGATTTTTAAGCACAGGGAGAAAATTAACATTTGAAAAATTGGTAATGTAATAAATCAGCAAGAAAAGCAACATTGTAACTATGCACGGAACGAACCAACACACAATCGTCCGTGACTGAAAACTAGCAGACCCTCATCGTGCCTTCTCCTGCCATACGGAGGGATGCGAGTGCACTGCGCTCAGGCGCGGAGTTTGGAATGGCAGGAGAGGAGAAGGACGTCCACTCGGCTCCCTCCGTCATGCTAGTCTGCTGATTTCTCGTTCAGTATGCACTGCCCGCTCATGTGCCCATCTCCAACTCGTCACTGGAGTCGCTGTTGTCTTTACACAGTCCAGAAGCACCTGTGACTCACGTAGACATTTAATTGCTTTGTGCGGTTTTGGCTGCTTTTCTATATATAATCCACCAAAACACCCGACCGCGGTAGTCGCGAGGTGGGAGGGGGGTGTGCACAAAGGGTAGGGACGCAACCAGTGGGAGCGTATGAGTCGCACTTAGTGAGAATTCCACAGTTTGCAGCCCGAATGGGGCTCAATGGCTTACCGACGCCTCTCTGTGCCTGGTAGACACATGCTAAATCTCATGCATAATTATTAATTGAATGCTAAACACTTCTGGAAAGACACGATTGTCTAAAACGGGTTGGTGTGAGAATACAACAGTAAGTGAATGAAAAATGGAACTCTGGAGAGAGCAAAATACAACACAATAGTGAAGCCGCGGCATAACAAACGCTGCATAATTATTTATTGATGGTTGAACACTTCTGGAAAGACACAGTTGTCTAAAAAGGGAGGTTTTGAGGATACAACAGAAAGTGAATGAAAAGATGGAACTCTGGAGAGAGCAACATATAATTGTCCATAAGGGAAGAAGACGCATGTTTGTCGCCGATGTGAATTGCTGTATGTAGCGTGTAAAACAGTTTGCTATTGTGTACGAGGTCGTGCTTTGTAACCGAAAACTCGGTTTTTAAAGACTGCTTACTTCATTGTGTTTTAACCTCAGTTGGAAAGGATTGTTTTAAGGATCCCATTGGATACCCCTCGCAAACCGTTTTACACGCTGCATATGGCGATTCACCTCCGCGAGAAACTTGCCTCTATGAACAGTCAACGTGGCTCGGAGGTGCCAGGAGTTGGTGGGCGTGGCTCCTTCCTGCGTGCGCCATAGGTGTGTGTCTTGTCGGCGGCTCAGTGAATCCGCGCCCCTTTTGTCGTGCTTTCCATGGTTGTCTTGCCTTAGTGAATTATATATATAGATAGCTACTTAAGTGTGAAATAAAAGCAATGTAAGATATAATTAAAACATTGCTGTTGTGCATTAGAGAGGGGTTTTGTATAGTACTAAGCTGAATCCAAAATAAGTACAGTATGTAATTCTTTATTTGTAATAATATTATTTTGAAATGAATGTTTCCCATATTTATAATGTTTTAAGTATTAAGTATTTTATAAAATAGTATTTTTCAGTTTATTGTATATACTAGCAAAATACCCGCGCTTCGCAGCGGTGTAGTACTGCCTTAAAATTTTTATTAAGAAAATTAAACCTTTTTAAACTGAGGGAAAATATACCAATAATTATTTGTTATGGATCTCTTTGCATACCACATTGTGAGTCCGGCCCTCCGGTTGTAATATGACCAAGCTGTGTGCTGAGCTTACTCTTGAGCGTGCAACGTACAGTTGGCCATGTGAACAGTAATCTTGTTTCAAATCTCACAGCTTGGATTGCTGCTGTCATAATCGGTTTGAGTTTCATGGTTTGTTTCAATTACGACAGTATTGGTAGGACTTGTGTTGAAGAGACATTCGGCATCTGTCAAGCGTTGTAAGCATTCAACCGGTTCCATCGATAACTTCACATCTTGCTGTTGAGAGTTTAAACATTCATAAACATCAAAGTGTCCACTACTGAAATCGTCACCTGTGAGTCTAAGATGTTTAAGAGGCACTGGCAGTTGTCGAAAGGTGTAAAATATTTGGCCATTTTGGTACACTAGAAAGCGACAATCGAACAATTCCAATATATATATACAGTACTTTACTTTTATGGTGGCTGTTACAGATGCAAATCAAATGTATGTGTTTATTAGGTAATATTAACAATAAGAGCAACTCACTACTCAAAAACGATAAATATACGAGGCAGTCAGGATCAAACTGGGGGACTCTTGATTGTAAGTCAGCAATTCCTACCGCTGCATCACAGAAGCTATTGTATTGTCCTTGAACCTTTTGTGAAAGTGTTTATTTGATCTTTGTACTTCAGGCTTTACACATTATATAGTTTGTCAACTTTTTGTCATTTATCACTAAAAGATGAAAAACGTTTCAGTTTAAACGATGTATTTTTTGCTTAAGTTAAATGCACTTTTTTGTTTAAAGACTGCGAGCACTTTAGTTTGTATTGTTTGCTGTATTTCTTTTTTATTGTGATGGCCACACTATTATAAAAACATCTGATTATTTTCAAATTCATATGTTTCACTGGTTATTTTAATTTGATTATTATTAATTTTAATCGTGTTAATACATAGACATCAGGGTGACATTCACAGGTTGACAGACATGAGCAGATGAAGTAAGACATGCACTGGAGCCCAGAACAGGATGTGCAACCACAGGTTGCAAGCATCAATATAGTCAGGCATGAAATAATCGTGACTAATCGAAAAATAAATTGAACGATTAGTTGACTACCAAAATAATCATTAGTTGTAGCCCTAGTTGTTTGTCATATAATGTTAGATTTATCTGGTTCCTAGACCTGAAGAAGAGTTAGATGATTGTTAATCTTATCTTGGTATTTAAAAATGTGTTTCCTAACTTCAAAACCCATACAACTATAAGATGATGTACCTATTTTACCACATCATTGTTAGTGCCATATGCCCAAAATTTCAACCTTTCTTTGTCCTTGTCTCTCATATGAAAGTGGGATGAGCTCATCAGTAGAGTTTAATTTTTTTTTTTTAATTTACATTAATGATGTTGATTGTTATATAATGAGTAAACTCCTTAAGACAATGTGCAGAAGCACTCAGAAGCAAAAAGAAAATAAAATCTTAGATTGCATTTGAAAAGGTTGTTGAATTTATGTCAACTGACATTATGCTAAGAGTTTATAATGTTCTAGTGAGATCACATTTGGAGTTTGTAGTGCATTTATGGTCCCATTAAAAAAAAATAACATCTATAGATAGAATTCTTTATTGTCATTATGCATACACATAATGAAATTTTGAAAGGCAGAATACTTAAATACACAATACACTATAAATAATAAAATAAACCTAATAAGTATAAAAGACAGCAGCAATAAAACATCATTAAGTCCAGATTTTTCCTGAGGTAGTACACCTCAGAGACCAGTGATCTGTGTGCGTGGGTCTGCAGAGGAGGAATACGAGTGTGTGTGTTTGATTACGAGGGAAAGTGCGTGTGCATGTCTACAGGGGAGTAGGTTAGGGGAAAATGTATGTGTGTGTATCAGCAGGGCAGATGGACTTCACAACTCAAGGGGAAAAGCGGTCTTTCAGTCTGTGGTGTGTGTTTTTGTGTTTCTGTACCGCTTTCCCGAAGGCAGTGGTACAAACAATCCATTTCCCGGATGGGTGAGATCCGCAGCTATACATTTGACCCTCTTATGCACCCTTCCAGCATATACTGTACAGATTCCAGATCTAGGAGAGGACTTCCCATGATCCCCTGTGCTTTTCTCACCACCCATGCCAAGTCCTCCCTGTCCTGTCCTGTCCTGTGCAGCTGCCGTACCACACTGTCATATTGTGACAGAGAATGCTTTCGATAGCGGATCTGTAGAAGTTTGTGAGCAGCCGAGAGGAGAATCCAGCACGTCTCATCTTCCTAAGAAAGGAAAAGTGGTGAGATGTGTTCAAAGAAGGCCCAACAAAGACTATCCTTCATAGGAGCTGGTGCATAGTGTGAGCTGCTATAACAAGCTAAGGGAATAAAACTGCATAGTCTTGGAGCAGTGAAAACTATGTTCAGACCTCTTCCATTTCTTCAAAGTTCTCAAAGGAGCTGGTTAAGTTGAAGTTGCAACATTACATTAATTTTCCTGCTTGATTTCATTAAATGTGTAAATTTCATACTATACTCTTCGGATACGAAATTTTATCTAGTCACATTGTGTATAAGACTATGTTACCTGTCCGCTTTTAATAAAACTCTACAAAGCATACAATTTAAAATAGTTTTTTTTTTTATATATTATTCCAGCTCTGTTTTTGAGGGCTTTATTATTAACTTTCCTATTGTGTATCACATATTTAACTTACATTATGTTTAAATTTAAATACTGTAGTTTGAAGACTAAATAATAGTGTTACTGAAACTTTTCATTTATCAGCAGCTCCTATACAATGTTGTATTGCAAAACTAATTTTATCCTAATGTAAATGTAAACGTAATCCTAAACGTATTTTAAAGATTCAAATTCTATACATTACAGTGTATATTCCAATGAGTTAGAGGTTTTTCCAAACTCTGTTCTGCAGGCTGATTTTGTTACAAACAGTCTATCAACAAAAGGCATCTACCTGCTTGAAATTGCATCCAGATTTGATGTTGTCTTGTTCAGTCACCTATATCATCAAAAGGAACTGGAAACTGGAGAAAACTCTTGACAGGAATAGGTCTGCCAGGCCCAAAGCCACAACAGAATCAAAAGACAAGTTTCTGAGAGTCAACAGCTCATGTAAAAGGTACATTACAGGGCAGTGGTGAAAGTAAGCTTATCTTACTTTAATCTGTGAAGAGAAGATGTGGAGTCACAGGTTTGACAGATTGACCGGCAGTAAGAAAGTCATTGCTAAAATTGAAGAATAAGAAAGAGGCTTGCAGGACCCGGAACCCCCACCAGTCTCAATATACTCTGAAATTGAAGCATTGAAGAAATATACCTTTGGAGATATGGATTCTGCACAGCTGTCAAGTGAGTCACCTATTGTGCAAGATGTTGGCACTCAGTAACTTG